>NC_034409.1:45694975-45719160 GCF_002078875.1 Numida meleagris
GAAGGGAAGGGAAGGGAAGGGAAGGGAAGGGAAATATGTCATCACTCAGCACAGAGAAGTTTAAGGAAGTTTGCACAACAAAGTCTTTATTTACTGGGTGAGGCTTGAGGGGCTGTGTTAAATTGAACTATCATTAGGGAGGTTTTAGAGCAAATCAATAAAGTGAGTAGCAACACATTGCCAGGAGCAGGTAACAATCACTCGAGGTATCTGAGGGAATTCAAATATAAAATTGCTGAACTTTTAACAGTAGTGTGTAACCTATCGCTTATGTTGGCCCAGGTTCCAGAGTAATGGAAGGTGGCAAATGTGGCCTCAATTTTTAAAATAATCTCCGGAGGGGAGCCAGGAAACCAGAGAATTGTAAATTTGACTTCCTGCTGAGGCAGACTGATGGAAGTTATAATAATGAGCAGAATTAGTAGACGTGAATATACACAATTTACTAGGGATGAGTGAAGAGAGTTTACAAGAAAAGAAACCATGCCTCATAAATCCTATACAGTTCGATGGAAGTATCATTGCACTTATAGACAAAGGTAACTTGAGCAAAAAAAATAATTACACTTGGATTCCTAAACCTTCCCACAAAATCCCTTCCCAAATAGTCCGTCAGAAATCTCACTTCACGGGGATTTTTCTGTGCGTTAATAATTGCTCAAAGCAGATGGAGAAGGCAGGAATAAATGGTCAGCCTTCTTCCTGGAGCAGTTACTCAGGAATCCCAGGGGCACCTTGCTGGCAGTGGTGTTGTTCATCATGCCACAAATCACCTAGAAAAGCTGAAGAACAGCGAGAGCAGAAAGCTGCTGGTGTTTCAGAGCAGTTCAGGATGATGGAAACTAAAGCAGACTGCAGAATTTCAAAAGCTTGCATCATGCTGGGAAGGTGATAAAATGGAAGATAAAATTCACCCTTCATAAATACAAAGCAATGGAGTGCAGGAACACAGACCTAAGTGTACATAGGCAACAATCAGATCCAAATTTGACTGGTTTTGTTTTAGCAATGAGGGAAATCTTGGGACATTTTTCCAAAGACATCTGCTTGACCACATTTAGTTGTCAAAAAGACAAACAGTGTTAGGGATGGACTAGGATGCACTAGAGAATAAAGCTGAGAACATTATGCTAATGATGCTGTCATATCTTAGAGATAAGGTCGACTTCACTCTCAACTTCTTCCCCTTAAAAGATGCAGAAGAATTAGAAAAGTTAGGAGAGAAACATAACAAAAATGAGTAGAGGTTTCTGTGCAAAAGGGAGATTTATGTGTGAAGACTGTTATCAATGAAGAAAAAAACAAAACCAAAAACATCTGAACAGGATTCACCCAAGATATGGAAATATCTCAAAAGATACAGAGAAGAAGAGGAGTGAATAATTCTGTTCTACAGGCAGCAACATGGTCAGTGCGGTCTGTGGCTGTTAAATCAGACATCCTGCTCAGAAATGTTCTAAGTTCTGACTTCCAGAAAAGAGGGGGATATAGCAATGTAAGGATGACACTAGGCCAGTTTCTCACATACCCTGCCCACACCTGCTGTGGCTAGATGGGATAGCTGGGCCCCTCTTTGGACTCAGCACATCATCTTTAAATTATCTGTGTGCTTTTACTCACTTTAGCGATCAGTTACTCAGCATTTCTGAGGCCAGAGGGAGGCAGCTGGGTTGTCATGCTGGTGCTCAGGTGCACGGAAAAGCTCAGTGTATGACTGATGTTCTCTCTTCCTCCAAACTGGCTCAACATAATGAACAATCCTCCAAGGCTAAAGGCTGTCATGTTAAAAGGCAGCAATCTCTCAACCCAGGGAAACACAGGGAGAGCAGGTTTGGGTAGAAAATGAGGGCATGCGGTAGGTGGAAGGGGGAAGATGAATGATGTAAGCCCAAGCTGTTACTGGTGAAGCTCTGATGGCTTTAAAGGATGAGTGCCAGGGTCATTCCGCGGGCACTGGGATTCCCCAGCGCTACATCTATCTGAGGATTAGCAGTTTCCCTTTCAAACTCTGAAGCTCCGCAGGCTCAGAAAGCCCTAAAACAGGAGCTGGGGAAGGGGATGTTGAGCTGCCTCTGGTACGTGTTAAAGTGTTAGTCAGTAAAACGATCACAGCCACTGTTAATAACACCAAACCTTCTTTTTAAGCTAGAAGAGCCCGTTTGAGCCACCCTGTCTCCCAGATCGAAAGCCGCCGCTTCGCTCCACATCGCAAACGCTGCTGCCACGGCGCTGCTCTGCTGCTCGGCAGCTCTTCAACTCCTGGGAGCTGCTGCTCTCTGGCTTCCAAACAAAGCAGGACAATTCCTCATCCGTCTGCTGGCCCTGCATTTGGTGTTGCTCCTGAATCACATCGGTAAGAAAGGCATCAAGAAGCAGCAGCTCATCTTCCGATGCATTTGCTCTCTAGTTAAGCACTGGCAAATACTATGTACTTGAAATGTAAGAAGGACCTATGTAATATGTAAAAGAAGTTGAGAGAATTTGAAAATCGTGCTGTGTACAGCGTGATGTCTTGTAGCCATGTAACATGACCTGCAAAGAAAATTCCAATTTTGGTAGCGGGGATAGTTTAATTGAAAAGTTTTCGGTAGAGAATGTCTGGAGTCCTCATTTCAAAACCATTTTTCATTTTGAAATTGATGGGGGCACCTTGAAAATGGAGTTCAATCACCTGAGAAAGAAACAAAGCACTCCTTTTTGGAGCTGAATAGTTGAAGCATTTTTTCTCAAAGAGACTGTTTGCTTTAAAAGGAGAATAAATCTTGAGCTGGGTCTCTACAAAGGCCTTTGATGCATTTAGCAAGTGACGGCTTGAATTCTGTTTTGATTTTATAGTAGAGAAACTACGTGGCTGAAATAATGAACGATTTGGTAATATATCCTTCACTATTTATTGCTCATTTTCATCGCAGTTCTGTCATTTTTATTCCCTTGCAAACCAGTACATCTTCCTCGATGTTAGAGTCTGGTGAACTAAATAAATTTGAAGCAGAAACTGTCTGCAATAAAATTTCTATTAGAAGTTCTCTCTTCCCACTTGAAATAATTATGTCCTATCAACTGCACAACGGAAACAACAGAATCAGCCAGTAAATCAGAGGTAGTAAGTAGAAAAAGGGACTGTTGATGATGTCCTTAGCTGCTGAAAATGGATAGATGCATGAAGTAGTAATATTTCACAAAGTCATAATTATTTCTGACTTTATTGAAATGCCTGCTGCTCGTTACAGAGATTTAAAAGCTCAATGCTATGAGGAATAACAGTTATATTTAATGAAAGATGCAGCACTCCTGCTTTATGGGCTACTGAAATTATGTTTTATACAAACTGTAGAAGCGTTGCCATCCCTTCAACTGACCACTGAAACATCCCATGTTGTTATTCACAGAGATTTCAGCATTTATTGCTTGTAATAATTGCATGGAGTTTCTGTGAATAATTCTGCTTCATGCTTGTGCTATTCATGGCTAAAATGCTTGTGTTCTAAAGATCACACAGGCTAATTTCACATCAAGAGAAGACTGCAGGTTTAAAGGTGAACAAAGCCCCAGAATAGGTCCTTACCCTTTTATTGTATGAACGGGAACATTGGCCCTAAAGCACTTTGCTTACACATCTAATATAAGCCGTGTTTCAGAGTTTTGCTGGATTGAAAATTGGAATAGTTTAAAAGCACTATTTGGAGACCATACAAAATGACTCGGAAATACACATTGTCTCTCTGTGAACAGCATTCCTCTTCCTTAGCTGTATTTTAATTTTAGGAAAAGATTTCAATGAGAAGTTTTTCTATAGGACAGAGTCCCTCCTCTGCTGTCATTTTCCCTACTACTGAGCTTATGGCCCACGTCACCTCAAGCTACCCACTCTGAATCCAGTGTTTCTGCTGGAACAAACACTGATGCACAGTGAATAAGCAAGGTAGAAGAAAGCTGGAAACCTATATAATGAGTCCCTCAAGAATAGCAGTACGAGGCTCAAGAGGCTTAGGTGCTCCTGGACTACCAAAATTAAAATAATAGGCTCACTTCATTACTTAATCACTTAAAATAGTTAAAATTACAAATAATATTACATATCCAACATGGATTGTGCAGATGAAGTGAGCAAACAAAGAGAAGGGTCTGTCTTCCTGAAGGAGGTTTGAGACTTAAAGATATTTATAAGAAACTAGGCTGTTAATCTGCAGAAAAATTCTTCTTTAGGAAAACCTTGGAGTGGAGTTTTTCAAGTCTGCAGCATCCAAAGGGACAATTTTGATAAAATTTCTAATCAGATGGCATTTAGGTCGGAAGCTACTGTCAATCAAAAAAGAAATTTGCCGATATTGTGCAAACATAGTGATCTGAAGTAGTCATTTTTTCATTTTATTAAAAAAAATAGCGTTTGTATCTTACTTACTGAAGACTTGGTTATGTGATAATGCCTTACTGGTGGAGCTGTGTTTATCGTGAGATAGTAAGTCAAAGATCAGGCAAAAATGACACCTTTTCAGTGTGTCACCATGAAATAGCCAGAAATTTAAGCTACTAGAAAAAAGATTTCCACAGCAAAACTCATTCACTCAGTGAATAAGCCTCATGACCATGGACTATAAGAAGGAGACAAAGATGACAAAAAAGAAAAAAAGAAGTCAGAGGTGGCAAAAAAGTAACTGCACTTCCAAAATGTTTATGAGAGACCAAAAAATACTTTTCCTCTTAATAATCAGCCAATTGTTCAACAAGAGAAGCAGGGAATTAAGAGAAAGAGAGCAGCAAGAAGTGTTTGTGATAGCAAAATTCACCAAAGCATGCTTCTAAAAATTCAAAAATACATTTTCAATGTGAGTTTTTCCTGATTACAAAGTGTTACTACAGAAGTATACTGTTCTATTTTGGTTTTCCTTTGAGCATACAGTCACTATATAAATATTACTTCTCCATACCATCCTCACACAGTCATTTTTATCGTCTCTTGGCATCCAGTTTTACATGATATCTAACTCCACATAGGTTATTATTATCATGTAATTTGTCACTTACGATTGTGGGTTACTTTTTAGCTGCCAACAGCACAGGAATCTTCTGTGGTTATAGGTTCCAGCTGAATACTTCCAAGGCATTTATGCGTTGAGGTTACAATAGAATTATTCTTCAGATTACCGAGTAAAATTAGGAAACTATGAGGTCATTTCCAACAAATAATTGCTATATAATTCTCTGAGTGATCAGGGGAGAAAAAAAAATAGCTGTTGTTTCTTGCTTATTGTGTGTTTCTCACATGAGCACAAGTCAAATGTTGGCAGACTAGGCAAAGGAACAAGACCTGCAGCTAGCCCTGAAATACAATAAAGTTATAGATAGACTGCCCATTAGGAAGCAGAAATTAAATTAAATCAAAGGATGCTGAGAGAGACAGAAGTGCTAACTCATCATTAAGATTTTCTGAAATAGTAGAGGTATTGGTGTTGCCCTGTCAATGAAGAAGTGATTGTACTAGATATATAACTTCCAACAGTTGTTTTGGGTTTATGGACTCATATAAACCCTTCCATGTGTATCTCCATGTTCAAATTTGCAGCTTGGGGCTTTATGAGGAGGAGAGGGTCATTCATACCTTGACTTGTTCTTTCCTGCACTGTCTGGCTCCAAGATGTGAAGACATGCTGTGACATGATGAGTGAGGTTTGGCTTCATTCTGTATTCCTCTTTTCCTGCTTGCAACCTGTGCTGCATGATTGCTGAAACAGTGAAAGTAGATTTCATGCAAATTAAAAAGGTGCCTGTTCCCATGGCGTCTTGGAGGATCTGACCTGGGTTGATACACAGGAAATGTAAGAAACAAGAGGTGGGAAGAGATGAGGGGAGGTTAAGGGCTGAGTTACCCCAAGACATGCTTCTGGAAGTAAGGAGTGCTGCCTAATTTGCCTTCAAGGTTTCTTTCTGGGCACTCATTCAAGTAACCCCTTTACACATTTTTTGTTACAGCTGTGGTTAGCTGTGTCAGTACTGCTGCAGTACAGTAACTGCTGTTCTCCCAGCACCAGCTGCTGTCATTCTCAGTGCCCACTAGGCAGATGGCAACACTGGGCAACATGTTGTCCGTGCTGGAACACTGTGGAGGCAATGCTGAAGGACTGATCTCTTCTCCCTCTGCGGTTGGTGGTACAGGTACTGGAAAAAAGAGTTATGCCAAGATTGAATGATTCAGAGAATCTTCCTCTTCCTGATCAAGTCCAAGCACAAGCGGTGTCATAAGATCTCTGCAGAACATCCCTGGCAATTGGATCAAGGCTTTTGACTGCTGTCCACCGTACTCTGACTCCAGAATTAAGCGGGGCTCTGCCCAGAGCAAAATGGACTGCAGTTTGCATCAAACCAGCAGGAATGTAACCAACATATTGAAAAGGTTGCATAAGTAAAATGTGCGGCTTTGAGGAACGAGGCCTGAGGTCCTTATGCAGTGTGAGATGATTCTGGATTTGGCTGAAGTTCAGAAGTTCGCTTTATGTTTGCACAAACAAGCCCCTGGAAGCCCTCTCAAGACAATCCTTAAATAGAGCTTCTTGCAGTTCAAAATTAACATTCAGTAGTAAGTCATTACGCTTTTACGTAATAAACCAGCTATAAGGGTTTGCAGCCAGTTCTTAAACTTCCAGGAACTGTGCTGCAGGATATAATGTTTCTATAGAGATCTTTTGTTGCGCCACAAAATAGGTCTCCTAATGTACAGCAGGGTGTCCCTTCTTCTAAAACCCTTCTTTTATCTCTCTGCCACATAGTACAGTGGTGCCTCGCGCAACCACACATCTTCTTTTAATGGAGTTTTCTAAGGATGTCTTTGTGCCTTGCAAAAAGACAGAGGGTAGAGATAGAAAAAGAAGTTGAAATTTTCAGTTTTCTGAGGAGAAAAATCCAAATTCTAAAATTAGTGTTTTTTTTTCCCCTATGTTAATACATGTCTTCTATTCTTTTGTTCCTGCACATACAGCTCCACTTTATATTCCCATTCTACTTCGAGTTAGAAAAAATCTGAGATTCGGGAATGAAAGGATATTATAGAAAAATAGTGTGTTACTATTCACTCACATTTATAATAAGAAGCAAGATACTACCACATATTGAAATGGAAATAGACTTTTAAATGCTGTTTTACAAACAACATTTTTGTTCGAAGCTCGGGGAACTGGGAGTCTCAAAGGGAAAGTTAATTTATTTAAAAAATAAAGAAAATTTGAAGGAAAATCACGTATGAGGCAGGATTGTTGGTATACAACACATTTATAATGAGCTATTTTTTAAGCTACTAAAAGCAAATAAGACAAGCCGTGAGAATATTCCTTCTAATGGCTACATTTCTTCGTTTCAATTAATTTGATAGATTTCTGTAGACTTTATGCATACTCTTCTGTGTTAAATTAAACAAAACTGTAAAACACATTTTGCTGGAGAGAATCATTTAAAAAGGCAGTGTAATTAACACAGTAACTGCAGAGTGTTTTTCAAAATAACTTTTATGTATAAACGTGAATACTCACATTGGAAATCTGACCCAAATGATGAAGTGAATTGTGAATAAGATCCCATTTTTATTCCGACATTTTTTTTCTAGGCAAAGAGAACCAAAATGGTAAACATTTTAAATCAATGATTTATGATACCCTTATCAGCCTCTACAAATAAAGAACCACTCTGAAAATAACAAGGAAAAAAATAGATTCCAGTACATTCAGAACAATGCCATAATAAATTAGAGATTTTAAATCCATTCAAAGTGTATTAATGTTTAATCTTTTTTTCCAACAGAACTGAGGAATATTGTTTCTGTAGAAAAAAAAGATTTCAGTTTCTGAAAACCAAAATTGCTGAATAAAAGGAGCTGATCTTGCAACATGTTTGTTGAGAAACCATTAACGTGCTTCCCCGTTTAAGAGCAGCTGGCACACTATATAAGAATTTTATGAACATTCTGATTTTAATTAATCCCTTGAGGTTTTCCATTGACCTCAGGACAGTTACACAAGGATGAGATTTGTCTTCTTGTTAGAAACAATTCTGTTTATAAATATGTCTTTAATTTTGGTAGGAGCTGGGTGGATTCTCCACTGGTTCTCAGTAGAGCTCTATGATTACAAAGCAGCATTATTTGTTTTGTTCCTTAATTAGAGTTCTTAATTTGGACAAAGCTTATTATTATGGAACTCACCTGTCGCTGGGCTTTTGTTACAAACCCAGCTTTCATCGCAGACTGACCAGTTTTTGTTTGTTTGTGTCTATGGCATGATTTCTATGGTTTTATAGATGAAAGGGGTCAAAGCTGCGGCCTTTGGTTAGCCCAAGGGAGAAGGACATGGTCTTAGGAGACATCTTGTTTTCTGCTTTGATTTCTGAGTTCACATGAGCTGGAGACTGTGCATGAAATTAACTGGGAACAAACTGGCAGAGATTAAGGTTGCAGTAAATCCTCTCATCAAAACCACCCGGCTTTGAGCTAGCCATAAATCTTCCCATGGGACAACATAATCATTGATCACTGCTGTAGCAGGCAGCTGAGGTGTTACAAAAGGACTTTCCAGTCACTTGAGGAACAAGTAGCAATAGCTGCTGTATCATTATGTAAATACCCCGTTCGTACAGTTATGTAAGTCCCCGTTCCTATGTCAGGAAGCTCATTAATGTATCAATAAAGAAGGTGGGGAGAGGAAGGTACACGGGATAAGAGCCACACACATGCCAGCTTCACACCTTCTCCCTCAGGGTAGAGTGACTCAGAAGTTTTTGCCTTCCATACATGCTTGCTCTGAAGTGGTTTCCCTCTGGCTCGATCTGCCGGAGCAGGAGACATTGCAAAGCAGCATTTGCACTGATACTGTCAAGCCCTCTGGTGTGTAATGAATCTGGTGCAGACAGGCACCACGGCTCTGCCCAAAATATGTTCAGAAACATCAATCATGGGGATTACACAATGTATTTCATAGCTATTTACATGCAGAAATCTCACCTGCTGGGTTAATCTTGTAGAAGCAAGTACAATTAGATGATATTATATGTATATTACAAAGGCTGAGCCATGAGGCTCTGTGCCAAGCTCCACTATTGTAAACAGCAGTGAGAATCCAGAGCAACTCCTTCAGCTTCAACAGAGATCATATCAGAGGTAAGCCAGGATTCATACCAAGGTTGCTTCCCACTGACTACACGTGGTGTGCTGCCTTGCCTAAAATGAACTCCAGGTGCCTTGCTTCTGGCATGTTTAGAGAACAGTTACCTAATATATATGTACCTGTACATATAGCTATACAATATTGTGTTTCAATTATTAGCAATGCTGCAAATAACGTAACACCGAGAATTTATTAGTTCAGATTTTACATTTCAGCAAGCACATGTGATCTTGTACATGCAGGTACACAATGGTCGTGCAGAGAGTTGATTCAGCTGTGTGTGCAATATCCCAAGGAGAAGAAGGGGAAAGGGGATTCCAGAAAAACAACAGGGAAGGAGGTGACACAGTGATTTCAAGGTCATTCGTCTAAGCTAACAGTAGTGACAAGCAATACTCAGGATGACTACACTGGAAAAAATATTAGTGTTACATAATGTGGTTTGGACCTTTGTCACTCCTTTCAAGGCAGTTTCCCCTTTTCCTAGTGCAGTCCCTTAATGAGGATATCCTGTGGCTTGTGCAGGACATTCACAAGCAAGTGCTTACAGGAAAACTATTTATAGTCAAATTTCCTACAGATATCCGGCTCTTTATATGATTACAGAGCCTGGAGGTCTGTCTGTCTTTCTCCTTGTCCTCCATGATGACTTTTGGCCAGCTGCAGCTGTATCAGAGAGACATAAATTTCTCAAAATTATTGAATCCCTATAAGTTTTGTGATGCTTTGACTAGTTGGAGGAGAAAGACCTAAAATAAGACTTTTAATCTGAGCTCTGAACACTATTACTGGACATCAAGGGAAGCCACCCCAGAGAAGGCAAGCTTAAATATTCTAGTCATAGGAAATGACACAGCTCAGCACCCTCTTAACAAGAAATGATCAGACCAGCTCTCCAGATTTCAGAGAAACTCTTGAAAACACATAGCCCAGAGCATGAGCTTGCAGCTGTCTGGCTGGGAAGCATAAATTCCTACCTTTGTGCCTCCTTGTTCTGATCACTGTGAAGTTTAAAGTTGACAGGCTGGGCACTGAAAACAAACAATTCAAGTACATTTAATTTAGAATCATAGAATAGAGTAAGATAAAATCATTTAGGTTAGAAAAGACCGTTAAGATCACCATTTCAAACTATCAGCCTAACACTATCAAGCCCAGCACTAAACCACGTTTTAGTGTTGCATCCACACATTTCTTAAATACCTCCAGGGATGACAATTCTCTCGCCTCCCTAGGCAACTCATTCCAGTGCTTGACCACCCCTTTTGTGAAGAAATTCTTCCTGTTATCCAATCTAAACTTCCCCTGGTGCCACTGGAGGCTGTTTCCTCACATTCTTCACATCACCTATATCAGGTGTCATCTGAGAAAAAAGACCAAGCTATCTTTGCTGTAACATCCTTTCAGGTGGTTGTGGGGAGTGATGAGGTCTCCCCTCAGCCTCCTCCTCTTCAGACTAAATAATCCTGTCCCACCAGCTGCTCCTCACGGGTTCTGTTCTCTGCCCTCTCCACCAGCTTTGTTTCTCATCTCTGCACGCACTCCAGCAACTCAATATACTTCTTGTAGTGAGGGGCCCAGTGAGGGGCTTGAATTTAGCATTCAAGCAAATAAAACTGAAGTTCCTGCAGCCTGTCTTAAGATTGGGAAAAAAAAAACACTGAAAACAAAAAACAAAATAAACCACCAAAACTTAAGTCTTTCAAATGCCAACAAGTCTTGTAGAGAATTTATATCTAAGTGCCACAGATGGCAAGCACCATGCTACAAAGTGTACAAAAGCATGAATTCATCCATTGGGTCCTTGATGAAAGTGTACTATGCTTATACTCAGAAAAGTAATGTTCAGTTAAGTTCCAGGATGTTAAACTTTCTAAACTATAAAACCATGGATATAAACCTAATGCTTCCAGTCGACACTGATATGCTTTTCTGGCTGCTGAAAAAGACCCTTTCACATCAGTGCTCTGCACCACCACAGCCCTCCCTTCCCTGCAGGACACGCTGTGCTACCATCCATAATCACTGCCATTGCAAAGACACACATCTCTGTACAGCTTTTCATGGCACAACATGCTGCTCTGCAGACACGGCTTCTGCCCAAGCTGAAATCATGCGGAGAAAGGGGGAAAGGAGGCTCCCTTTGAAAACACACAAACAAACCCAACAACCAAGCAAATGAAATGTCTCCTGCCGCCTGTCCGTGACAGTGCTGTGTGTGTTTGCTCTCCAGACAGGCCCCGCTGTGGCCAGGCCAGTGGGGCAGCATGCTGTGCTGTTGGCTCCTCTGCCACTCTCCCAGTGGGGCCATGAAGCCACAGATCATGCCTTGTGCCCCTTGGACCTTCCTCCCAGAAGACGCCATGCAGGAACTGCCCCGTGGCTGGCTGTGGGGGACCTGACCACGTGCAGGCATCTTGAAGGCCGCCATGGTTCTGAGCAGCAGCACTCAAGCTCCCCCGTCCCCTCTGAGAAGGAGGCAGTGCAGCCTCTTGCATCTGGGAACTGCTTGACTGACCTTCAGCTGCAGTGTTACTCATTTTTGGAGCTATGTGCGTGGCTCATGTTACAATGATTTTTGAGAATAAAGCCCTAAATGTACAACTTCCTGAACTTAAGGCCCTGGTTTTCAAGGACATCCAAAATATATGCTTCCAATTCAATGGAGATGAGGAGTAAGGTGCTTAAATCTTGCTCAGGTACTGGTTTTAGACTCCTTTAATCACTTTCCAAACAATCTCTCTTAAGCTGGGACACATAACAAAACCAGCATTGCTCAGTGTCACGTATGTAAGCCAACTAAAACTTGAACCTAAGCATAATAGTGTCAGCAGAACTGGGATTTTGGAAGGCAAAGGCCTACTTAGATGAGGTGAGCTAGGAGATTTGATAACAAACACAATGCAGACCAGTTTTCAGATGATCTGACAAGGAAGACTCCTGTTGTTTCTTAATCAGGAAGGAGGGCAATAAACCTCTTGCTATGCCAGTTCGTTAGGACTGGAATGCATTGCGATTAAGTAAAGGAAAAGCAGCTCTGACAGATGTAACTGAGGATTTTTTAATGGAAATAGCTGTTCTGACTTCAAAATGTTCAATAGATGCGTGCAAGATTGGGTGAAGTTTGCTTCACAATTGTAATGAGATTACAATATAAATCCAGGCAAAGTTATGTGAAACCGGGAGAATGTGGTACGCAGAGTTAGTGTGGAGTCACAGATAACTGTAGACATATAGTTATCTAATGAATATGGAAATTGGCTGATTTGGAGATAAAAGGGTGTTAAAAAATTGTTCCTTGGAGCTCCTTCCCGGGATCATGTTTTGACACTTCTTCACCTTGTGTTTGCCATGACAAGCTTCTTCTAGGAACTCATATGATTTCTGCATTCTTAGTACTGGTTTTAATTTTAGTAATAGAGTTCATTTGAATTTCGTCTGGTTTCTGCTGTGCTAAAACACAGCCATGTGAAACCACCAGTTTTTAATGGAGGAACCTAACAAAAACTATCAACATTTTAAATATTGACATTTATAACGTTTACAACATTTACAAGAAACAGTGCAGAAACTTCAGCAAATATTTAGTATTCTGCTTGTGATTATCTCAACAGTGAGTCTTCTGAATTAAAGCAGACCAGGAAGGAACTCTGAAGTAACTGATGTCCATAAACTTGAGACTTTAAAGAGTGATTAAAAATCTACTTGCCATCTAAAGCCCCTCTGAGTTTCTCCCTTATTTTGTGCAATTCAGTTTCTTAATTTGCACAGTTAAGCCTCCCTGAAGAGACAAAACATAGAGGGATAAATCACTCTGTATTCTGATATTGCACTGGACTTCAAAATCCCTGGGTGTAATATGAAGGAGTAACTTGCTTTGACAAACTGCTAAGAGATTTTTGCAAGATTGACATTTCCCACCTCTGCTGGCTGTGAGATCCACTGGCTGCTGTGGGTGCCACCAGCCTGAGGACATCTGCCCCATCTCCTCTGTTATCAGAAGAAGCCTATGGCATCCTTTATTTTGCACAACAATTTCCCTTATAGACAGAGCTTGCATGAGATGCAGTGAAATGCTAGTGCAGTACGACACACTTGTGCAGGGTTAGAAGAGGCAGTGAGCACCTCAGCAGGAGAGGAGGGGGCCTGTATGGTGGAACAGAGGACAGAGGACAAACTGCCCTTTGACACAGGATGTATAGAGCATGTAGCTGCCAAACTACCTGCTCCAAGGTGTCCAGAGTGACTCCTAATGAAATGGTCACTTGTGAAGAGCTTTGTGTGTTGTGCTGGAGCACGTTCAAAGGGGGAGCTGAGGTGGCCCACCTGAAGCACAGCATGAGGGCCACTCCTCAGGGCTTGTTAGACTACTGCCGCCAGGCAGTCCCATGGATGCTGCCTGCTCCCCCAGCCCCAAAGGAGCCCCACAGTCCCCATGGGAAGAGGAGTGCCTGCCTCCACAACCTTGATGCAGCAGGAGGGCACAGTTGTACTATGCATTTGGGGAACAAAAGTTTCCTTATACCTTGACAGCAGGACTGCCTTCAAAGCCCTCGTTCAAACAGAGCTATGTTTATCAAATTCCTCTGCACTGACTGTATGCATGCCTGAGATTTTAATTCCCTTGAAACTGTTAAGCATTCAGTGATGTTTCTATCTGGGGCATCAAAGATGGGGATTATTAGATATTTGTGTAACTTCTGGACTGTGTGGATCAAAACTGGGCAAAAACCATGTAGGACTTCAGAGGTTCCCCAGGCAGAGGCTCAGGAGGAGGGAAATCTCCTGTCCCTAGTGGCCTGTTCTGTGACAAAGTGTGTCATAAAATCACAGACATAGAATAAAAAAAGCCCACATATTGCTTTTGATAACTACTCACCCCGAGGCTTTCTGAACAGATGGGAGCACTAAACACCAAAATTCTTCAGCTTACGAACTGGCAAAAGGCCCGGTAGTGCTGCTAACAGAAGGAGTTGTATGAGCTCTTCATTATTTACAAATTGAAATTCTTCTGGAAAGAATTACTGTAATATGTAGGACATGATCGCAGGGTTTTGGCAAAATGTATTAGAAACATGAGCTATTGATCCTAGGAATTAAATTAGATCTTGGAAGGTTAAAGTGTGATGTTGTCTAATGTACCGTGAGCATTACCTCTAATGGGAAGTTGTTTACACCTGTTGCAAGTGCTGTAGTTAATGCATGGAAATAGGTCTGAGCTTGGGGATCAGGCAGGCTGCAAGTCAGTCATGCATGGAGCCCACTGGGGGTGCGTCAGTGATACCGCTAATAGGATGTGAAGCCACTCTACGGCTTGGGTTTTGTCAAATACAAACTTTGGGACTCCAATATCTCATTGTCTCTACTATATCTCTACATGTCTCTATGTCTCTACATATCTCTACTACAAATAATTCAAAACCTAGACTGTTCTG
Source organism: Numida meleagris (assembly GCF_002078875.1). Classification (NCBI taxonomy): domain Eukaryota; kingdom Metazoa; phylum Chordata; class Aves; order Galliformes; family Numididae; genus Numida; species Numida meleagris. The sequence goes on from NC_034409.1 coordinate 45,709,557, forward strand.
CATTCAAAAAAAAAAAAAAAAGAAAACCTCTTTGTTTTTGCTTCCAAAAAGCTTACTCTTAAGGATTCAAATACATTGCATCTAACAGTCATCCCACCACATAGTCAAATGAAAATAATCTGGTGAAAAGATGGGGCTCAGTTCCACTGAGTGGTGTCTGTACCTTCAGAAGTCTCAGAGCCCTGGGCCCTTTGGTAGGTAGGAAGTGGGCCCTACTGCTCTGAGGTGAGGCAGGAGGGAGAGGTGCAGGACAAGGGCTGGAAGCAACTTGCTTCTTGACAGGCAGCCACCTCCTGGTCCCCAAAGGGCATCTGCCAGCACGTGGTGTCTCTAGCTCAGAGGGGAGGGTTCCATCTGGCAGGCTGGCTGAAAGCAGCACGCTCCGGGTGTGAGGCCTATGCGCAGACTGAGCCAGTGGCAGCCTTGTCAGAAGGGAGACAGAAGAGTGCCACTTGTCGGTAACATCCTCACCGTGGGTCCCGAAGCAGATGGCTCTCCCTCTGAAATACCTTCCTCGTTAAACTTTCACCAACACTCATATCGTTTCCCTTACATGTTTGGGTGTTGACATGATGTTTTGTCGAAAAATTCCTGTCCAGGGCTACTCAGTATCCCTTCCTTCATTGGGCTGTCAGCACTCTTTGATTTGCCAGGCTTATGGCAGTCACACCACAAGGAAGCTTGTGATCTGAATCAGTGATGCATAAGTGCTTCCCAGAGGATGCACATGATGGAAATCCCAGTTATTGGTTATTATTGGACCAGTGGGAGCTTAGGACTGGGAAAGAGATCATCTTACAAGTCTCACTGTAGTAAGAAGAGCCCCTTTTTTGGTCCCCTGAAGTCACTAATTGCAATGGCAGTGCTGTTCAGGCCCCAAGTTTGAAACCATCCGTAGAGAGCAGAGGAGCCAGAGAGCAGAGGAGCCTGTCTGAGTCATCTGGACTTTTCCACAGGCTCATTATTTTTTTTCCTGAGCTTTTGTTCTTTTTTGGAGTTGGAACAACGTCTCCAGGAGGCAGTCAGGATAGGGTTATTTCTGCAACGCATTTCAGGAATATCCAAACCAGCTCTAGCCAAGACGCAGTAGCCCTGAGTACTGCAAGGGTTGCGCAAGCTTCAGCCCAAGCCTGCTGTCACTGCACTGTGCTCGGAAAGCAGCAGAGAAAGGAGGCTCAGGCACCACATCGCAGGACTGCAGCACAGGCGGAGTATTTGTGCAGCTGTGCACATGAAGGTGGGCAGGCTCTTCCCCCTGCTGAGGAGCTTAGTAGCTCTCTCACTGTTTTATTCTCTTCACTACAGAACACTGCACTGCATTTTTCTGCAGGAAATCTTACATTCCTGCTCCTACCAGCTTGCCTGCGTGGGGCATCAATAAAAAGTGCCTGCCTGAATCCTTCCATGCATTTGCACTTTTCCTTCTGTTGTATTGTTTTTAGAAAAGCATAGCCGAGTTTGACCAGTGCTCTAACTGGGTGAAACCAGCTGTCTTCATTTGGCATAAACTCCTATAGTACACAAAACGCCAGCTACAGGCAGTTGGGCTGACTTACCACCTCCTCCCCACCGCCTTCTTCATTAGCTTACTTCTTTAAATATTGTTCTTTCCCACCGTAGTGAATGCAGTTGTCAATCACTTGCCAAGAGGCTTAGCAGCCTGAACCTGCTTCCTGAGACCTGGGAAAGCTGAAGGCGCCAGCCCTGCTTGCCTTTACACCTGCTGCATGCAGGCACGTGAGAAACAATGCAAACAGAGAGGTCTTTATTAAGGAAGAGGGGATTTAGTAATTGGTCTGGGAAAACACAACATTGATTACATCTGCAAACAGAGCCAAGTGCCTGTGCTTCCTTTCCAGAAACTGCAGTGTGCTCCCAGCTCCCACGGCTCTCATGGGCAATCTACTCTCTGGACACAAGCAGCAATGACACCACATTGCATTAGCCAGCCTGCAAGTAATCAGCTCGTGCAGACAAAACCCCATAGCAGCACCTCTTAAGGGAAAAAAATTGTTAAAAATGGTGATTGGATTGCCAGAGCAACATCGATTTGTCTGGAAGAGGATTTGGGTATTTTTGGAAGGTGTTTTCCTCCTGTAGTGGAGCAGACACGCAAATGCTTCATGTTCTCTGGAAGGAGATGCAGCTGTGGGTACAGCACCAGGGGCATCCTGCAGCTGGAGGAGCAGGGCACACACGTACCACGCGCACAGCAGCAGCAGGCTGCCGGAGCTTTCTCTGAACTGTTCTGCAGAGTGTTTTGATTCCTGCAGCCTGACACATTCCAGCCATTTAATGAGAATCTGGGGGTTTTTACTGAGCTCACATTTAGGGACTCGAGAAGAATATTTCCTGTGGGAACATCAGTCCTGTACCTTGCACGGAAATGGCATGAAGCCACTCTACATTTATTTACTCTTTAAAATCATGGATCTTGCAGAACGCAGGGAAGTGAAACAAGGTGATAAATAACCAAAAATCTGAAATTCTTTTCAAAGGCTTGACATCGAAATGCATGCCTGAAACTCACTGTTGCGTGAGCTAATATCAGGAAGGTAGAAGCAACTGGCGATGAATAGAGGCAAGTTTCTGTTTAAAATATAAAGTCCACTCTAGAATCAAAAACAGCTCTGTCAAGTTATTTGTCAGACTCTCTCACTCCTGCACTATCATAAATCGATTTCAGGCGGAAGATTTGTGAAATTTTACCTGATTTGGCCAGATTCCAGTAACACTCGAGAAGTTATGATTTCCAGGAAGAAGATACGAAATTCTAAATGAGAACATGTTCTCTATGAAGATATGAAATGCTAAATGAGAACATGTTCTCTATCACCTGCAGAACCACGAATCCTAGGTCAGCAGCTCCCAACTGTTTCATAAGAGAGACTCACCAGAGAAAACTGCTAATATTACATGCACATACCACCACCACCCCTATCCTGCTGCTTTTTCCCCTTCCACTCACCCTCGCTGCTGCTGCTGCCGTCACCCCTTCCTTCCTCTCCTCTGGCCACCCACCACATCACCCTCTCCCCATCTTTTGTCAACACCTCTCTGCCCTCCATCACTGGCTTCCAGCTATCACCTTCCCATCTGCTGCTGGAGATGTGACTTCACAGCACTGCATTTTCTCTGTGTACCTGAAGTCACTGTGAAATGCCAATGGGCTTCTCAATAAGCAGTCGCGTGTGTTGAGATGTAGGCTTTTCCTATGTAAGAAAATATGCACTTCCTTAACCACTGAGGATTGCAAATAGAATCTCTCAAGTGTGAATGTATCATTATACAGCTGTGATTGCATTGTACTTATACATACAGCAGTTCTTGACACAACAAAATCACAAAAATAGTGAGGATAATGTGAGGGAGCAGTCTTCGAAAATGTGCAACTGATTAAAAAAAAACTGAAACAGCACTTTCCTAGTGACCACGAAGGAGATTTTTTAAGTAATCCATGAGCTTTGAAATAGGATTAGTTGATCATTTCATTTCACTAATATTTTTTATGAGTTTGTATAATAGTGGAGTCGCATAGCTTATTTTCAATGGCTTCATGTGAAATCATATCATAAGAACCCGTTTTTTTAATCCTTTTTATAAGTCCTACGAAGTTTATGAAATACCTCTTAAAGTTCTTTTCTACATCCTTTTATTATTAATTCCACTCATCTATCACTTGCACGCTTTAATAAAGTCACTCCTTTGTGAAGAAACATCTTGACTGCAGCTGAATGGAGCCCCATTGGCGATGGCAAGAAGAGGGTTATTGCACAAACCTTTGGACAACAGGCAACCCCACAAAACCCAGCGTCACGGGCCGGGCTGTAACAATGCCTGCTAGTAAAATTACTCTCTCATATTCTCTGAAGTAATTGCTTCTGTCAACTGAATGGGTAGCGGCACCAAGTGGCTAAAATATAGACTGCAAATAACGCCGACGCGAGGATTTCCCAGCTGCTGTACCTGTTACTGCCAGACAGAAAGCCCTGCCTGCCCTCCTTGACTTGGATCCATCCTAGCAAGTTCCCCTTATAGCAAGAAGAAACTGCTTCCAACTTCGACCACGAGAAAGAAAAAAAATCAGGCATTTGGGTATCCAATTACCCTTGGAATATTCCTTTTTTTTCACTGAAACAGCTACAGATACATATTTTACCAACATTATTTTCCTGTGCAAGGGCTGCTGTTGCCATGGAAGTTATATAATTGTTTGTGGGAAGGGATGTGATCCACATAATTGCAAATGGGAAGCAAAATGTCTGCAGCGAGCTCCTGCCTATGTACAGCATATGCTGTAAAACAGGAGAAGCCGCCCTGCCTTTGACATGACATGTATATGCATTTATACATGCGTTCATGTTATTTATATTTATAGATGTGTGCACACACATGCACAAACAGCACGTTGTGGGTGAACAAACAAGCAGATCCAGAATACCCAGAGTCCAGTACCCACTGGCCCATGTTGTTCAGTATGTAAAAGCTAGAGTTGTGCAGTGCTAGGAGTCAGAATCGTGGAATCACAGAATCCTCTGAATTGGAAGGGGCCTACTAGGAGTAGGCCCTACACTGAGTCCAGCTCCTGGCTCCACAGAGGACCACCCAAACTTTAAACCATTATTTTGAGAGTGTTTGTGGAAGAAACCTCCCTGAAACACATCCGCTCACGCAGACATGAGGGCAGCTGATGCTCACACACCTTGCAGGCTCCATCCCTGGGCTGGCTAACAGCAGCAGTGTGGCTGCAATGGCATGGGCTGTGAGCCAGGTCATCCAGAGAAGTGCTAAGCCTCCCTTAAGCACATGTAGGAAGACTTCTGCTGCTCTGCTGCTGGCAAAACTCTCAGAGAGTTTCCTGAGACACGGGTTTCTTGCTGCATGGCCTCAGCCCTTCACACCTTCCAGAAACCCTCAGGGTTGAACAAATGAGGCAGACCACAGGTGCTTGTCCATAGAGGGGGCACATCTTCTGATTACAGTGGCCAGAAACACCTTGCTGTAACAAATGTGCTTCTAAACACTCAGCGGAAGCTCCTAGTGCACCACATAAAAGTGTAGTGCCATTTCCAGCACAGCATAAAACACCACTGATTGCGTGAGAACCACCAGCAGGCAATGAGCACAGGCAGAGAGGCTGCAGTACACAGAGAGAGAACCTGTGTGTGGGAAGCAGAGAAAGAGCAGCAGAAGATATGTGCTGCTTAGAAATAGGAGAATACTGATGCAGACGGGCAGAGAGAGAGCGCTCACTGAGGGCTCCCCACAGGCCAGGCCTCGCCTGCTGGCTCATGCCCATAGCTACACATCACTGCTCCCTTCGCCAAGGCCTCTGCCAAACACAGCCTACAGAGCTTAAAGTCAAGCTGCTCTGTCCTTGACCTCCAAGATGGAAGGACTGGAGGGACAGTTTCAAAACCTGATTTCCTTTCTGCTTCCTTCCTCCTACCACACCAGATTTAAAGCACTGGGGAGATGCAAACCTAAAGCTTAACCAGTTACAGACCCTCACTTTGTGGAGTTGCTCTTTGGAAATGCTGGTCAAGAGGACCTCCTGCTGCACGAACGCTCACTTCTGAGTGGAAGATGTTGTCTCCAGCCCCCACCCCTCTAGCAGTGTTTCCTCTGCCCACAGCAGAAGTACATGTCTCAGCCACCCACCCTAAAGGGTTCATAGCCTAGACTGTGAGCATGGTGCTCTGGGGCTTTCTCCACGTTAGCTCTCCAGCTGCTGGGCAGACACCTCAAACAGGATGGAATGGGAAAAAGTTAACAATCGTTTCCCAAAAAGCCAGAGAAAACCTGAAAGATCTTATCCATTTGGGCTCTTCCCCTACAGTTAATGAAGCGCAGGAATAGATTGTCTTGGGAGGCAGAGGACTCTCCATCGCTGATGACCCTTACAAACTGGAGTTACAAAAACCTCTTGAGAATTATTTTCTTGGAGCTGTTCCTCCATTATGAGAGAGAGAATGTGGACTAGAGGACCTCTTAAGGTACGGTTCAGCCTTATTTTCTATGGTTTCTAGTTGTGGCTTAAATTTTCAGTCTCTAGAGATCTCTGACTGATGTGAAGGGACTTTCTGCACTGATTGTAATTTCTAACCAAAAAAAAAAAAAAAAAGAAAGAAAAAAAAAGAAAATAAAGAAAAAAAATGCACAAAAGCTCCAGTACCTTAAAGACAATGATATTTCTTTGTAGTAAAAGTAAAACCCTATTCTGCCTTAAGCCCATTAAGAAATACTTTCTGATTAGCTTTGGTCAATTAATAACATTCTGATTATACACAATATATTCTGTATTATGTATTGTGCAGACATTATAAAGTTTGCATTACATTTAATCTTGTACTTTTAAACAGAATCAACATCCCTTTTTCATGCTTCAGTCATTGCTGTCTCTCACATCAGAGATAATTCTTCTATGTTTAATAAATGTTTCTTATTAAGATATTTTCTCCTCAGTTTTCCCAGACTACACTTTGAAAATATTTGGTCTGCAAAATCTTGGCCTCATTTTGCCTTGCTCAAGGCCTTTGCAGCCTTCACATTGTTTGGGGCTTTCCCTTTTTCACAGTGATAATGAAGATGTCAGCAAGAGAAGGCTGGGAGGGGATCTCAGCACTGTTTATAAATATCTAAAGTGTGGAAGCGAAGCGGATGGGGCCAGGCTCTTTTCAGTGGTGCCCAGAAACAGGACAAGGGGCAATGAGCAAAAACTGCAATGTAGGAAGTTTCATACAAACACAAGGAAGAACTTCTTTACTGTGGGGGTGACAGAGCACTGGAACAGGCTGCCCAGAGAAGATGTGGAAACTCCTTCTCTGGAGATATTCAAAATCTACCTGGATGCCTTCCTGTGCAACTTAGTGCAGGGAACCTGCTTTAGCAGAGGGGCTGGACTTGATGATCTCCAGAGGCCCTTTCCAACCCCTATGATTCTGTGATTCCATGATTGCAAGAGCTCTTTCCTATTAATCCCTGTAAAATGCAGGGTGCTTTCTAATAGGAAGAGAGAGTGAGAGTCCCCTTCTCTACTCCTCCCCAGACAAAAGCAATTTGAAGAAGGAGAAGAAATAACAAATTCAAGGACTGATAAAACATGAGAGAGAAGCAAATAACATCCTAGCATCTTATAGAATGTCACTAGCCTGACTTTGGGATGAAGACAGCAAATATGAATGCAGAACACACCTTCTCCAACACATAATGCCATCTCTATATACACACATATTCTTTCAGCTATTCATTGCTCATGACTGCTGAGGCCCAGTTATTTTTAGCAAGATGGAGTCAGAACATTAACCTGATTTGGTGGGACCCTGCAGAACCACCCAGGCAAGACCAACTCTGTCTTTCCTCACCAAGATTTACTTTCTTAAATACTCCTATTGGCTGACATTGTGAAACTTCTCTTTATTAACATTTCCTAATGCCAGACTTGAATCTTACATGCTACAGTTTTCCTCTGAAGCAATCAACCACAAACATGGGGAACAAACAAGTTTCCTTTCCTGTCACATTGTTGAAGATTGTTGCAGTCCCTCCCAGTTTACCCTTTTCTATTACTCTCTCGAGAAAAATCAGTCCAAAACTGTTCTAATTTATCCAGTCCTGCCTTCAAAGGCCCATTGTCATTTGTGTGGTTCTTCTCCTCCTTGAAGGCTGATGCCCAAAACTGGAGGCAAGCCTTCAGCTGCTGCCTCGCTGCTGCTGAGTAGGTCAAAAGGATTGCTTCATTCTTTTGCAGGCATTATTCCTGCTTATGCAGAATTTTCCTCTCCAAGCGATTTTTCACAAAAGCATGATGGTGTTGACACGTGTTCCAGCTTGTGACATGATACCCCATGAATCCTTTCCTGTTAAACCTTGTTTCTCCCAACCTTGGGCCTGAAACACCGGTTGTTTCACTTGAAAGTGGACTGCTCTACTTTCAAGGAACTTGCATTATCTTTCAAGCCATGAGTACTACAGCCAAACGAATTATGTGGGTTTTTTCCCCCTACTGAATTTCATCCTATTTTTCCCCCAGGGTACATCTCCAATTTGTGAAGATCATTTTGATTTACAATCCTGTCCTCCAAAATGCTTGAAGCCCCTCCCAGCCTGGTGCCTGCCAACGCTCACTGAAAACAATAACCCCAGGAGACTTTTGAACACAGCTGTTTAATGTTGACTTTCTGCTGAGCTGCCTCACCTTGGGGCAGTTTCTAAAAGTATTTCACCTTAGCAGATTAAGAAGCTTTAAGTACATTGAAAAGGGAGAGTTTATTTACTGCGTCTCTTCAAAAGGACACTAATTTGGGCAAGCAAACCGTGGTAATCCAGAGCATTCCTGTCTGGACTGTATTTCTTGCCACTCTTCCCTGTGTAAAAAAGCAAGCTTCTTGCTTTGCTCTTTAAGCAGCTGTCTAGCTTCCATATATTTCTGTAACAGATGTAATTTTTGAACTGCCTTTCTGAATCCAGGCCTAACTTCATATACCTTGTCTTCTAATTTATTATTTTTTTAACATAATGATGATTCAAGGCTTTTTGTGCATGTTAAATGTTCTTAGAAATACTTAACAGAAGCATGCATGCAGAAAACTTGTACTTACCAGTGGAAATGAGATAAAATGATAAGCAGACAGAGTATGTTGAAACAGAGAGAGCACTATAATCTTTCAGGCATTGATTTTGCAGACAAACAAATCATGGCTTTTTTTTCTTTTACTTCAGATTAGAATACTAAAAGAATACTAAAAGCAGTATGCCAGTCCTCTCCCAGAAGACAAACATACCTGGTCACCTTTCATGTAGACTAAGTCATGGAAGATTTTAATCATAGGGGTTGGAAAAGACCACTAAGATCATCTAGTCCAACCACCAACACACCCCACCATGCCCACTGATCATGTCCCTCAGTGCCACATCCACAGTTCTTGGATACCTCCAGGGATGGTGACTGCACTGCCTCCCTCGGCAGCCTGTGCCAATGCCTCACCAGAAGTATGCTGTGAGTGCATGCTGTGGCTCAGTAATTAAAGTTCCACCTGAGCTACGGTCTGTACAGTGAATATTTCATTCCATATAAGTGGTGTCATTATAACACCTAGAGGGTTGTTTGCATCAAAGGTCATCTAGTACATTACCTGATGAATTACTGAAATTAGAGGATATGGATAACATAGGTCATCTCTTATGCATTTGTGGACAATGAGAAAAGCCACAGGTATTTCTAGCAAGAGAAAAAAGAAACAAGATATTTCTGCAGATAGTAAATAAGCGCAATGTCTTTTGCAATGGGGAAGTTGAGTGACCTGAAATACCTCAGGTTTTCTTGCTTCCACTGATCTTCGTTCAGGAAAAGAATCTCCTGTTGTTGTTTTTCTCTGATATGCTCTGACTTCACATTCACAATGTTAATTTCATTCAAGAAACATGAGAAATAGGGTATGCAACAAGGAACTGCTGCTCAGTCTTTGCACTGAACAACATCCCAGATGGAAAGGAGAGGGATGGAGGAGGAACGTGTTCATATATTGGGGTGTAAGCCATTTCCACAGGAAGGGGAATTTGTAAAGTAGCAAGCAGCACTTTTGGAAACATGAAGATAAAAGTC